>NW_027253695.1:0-13225 GCF_044704955.1 Pristiophorus japonicus
GTGTGTGCCTGGTGATGGTGTGCCTGGTGATGGTGTGTCTGGTGATGGTGTGTCTGGTGATGGTGTGCCTGGTGACGGTGTGCCTGGTGAAGGTGTGTCCGGTGATGGTGTGTCTGGTGATGGTGTGTCTGGTGATGGTGTGCCTGGTGATGGTGTGCCTGGTGATGGTGTGCCTGGTGATGGTGTGTCTGGTGATGGTGTGTCTGGTGATGGTGTGCCTGGTGACGGTGTGCCTGGTGAAGGTGTGTCCGGTGATGGTGTGCCTGGTGATGGTGTGTCAAGTGATGGTGTGTCTGGTGATGGTGTGTCTGGTGATGGTGTGTCTGGTGATGGTGTGTCTGTTGATGGTGTGTCCGGTGAAGGGGTGCCTGGTGATGGTGTATCTGGTGATGGTGTGTCTGGTGATGGTGTGTCTGTTGATGGTGTGTCCGGTGATGGGGTGCCTGGTGATGGTGTGTCTGGTGATGGTGTGTCTGGTGATGGTGTGTATGGTGATGGTGTGCCCGATGATGGTGTGTCCGGTGATGGTGTGACTGGTCATGTGTGTCCAGTGATGTTGTATCCGTTGATGGTGTGTCTGGTGGTGGTGTGTTTGGTGATGGTGTGTCCGATGATGGTGTGTATGGTGATGGTGTGTCCGGTGATGGTGTGCCCGGTGATGGTGTGTCCGGTGATGGTGTGTCTGGTGATGGTGTGCCCAATGATAGTGTGTCTGGTGATGGTGTGTCTGATGATGGTGTGTCCGATGATGGTCTGTATGGTGATGGTGTGGCTGGTGATGGTGTGCCTGGTGATGGTGTGCCCGGTGATGGGGTGCCTGGTGATGGTGTGTCTGGTGATGGTGTGTCTGGTGATGGTGTGTATGGTGATGGTGTGTCCGATGATGGTGTGTCCGGTGATGGTGTGCCTGGTGATGGTGTTTCTGGTGATGGTGTTTCTGGTGATGGTGTGCCTGGTGATGGTGTGTCCGGTGACGGTGTGCCCGATGATGGTGTGCCTGGTGATGGGGTGTCTGGTGATAGTGTGCCTGGTGATGGTTTGTCTTGTGATGGTGTGTCTGGTGATGGTGTGTCTGGTGATGGTGTGTCCGATGATGGTGTGTCCGGTGATGGTGTGCCTGGTGATGTGTGTCCGGTGATGGTGTGTCTGGTGATGGTGTGTTTGGTGATGGTGTGTCCGATGATGATGTGTATGGTGATGGTGTGTCCGGTGATGGTGTGCCCGGTGATGGTGTGTCCGGTGATGGTGTGTCTGGTGATAGTGTGCCCAATGAGGTTGTGTCTGGTGATGGTCTGTCTGATGATGGTGTGTCCGATGATGGTGTGTATGGTGATGGGGTGGCTGGTGATGGTTTGTCTGGTGATGGTGTGTCTGGTGATGGTGTGTCTGGTGATGGTGTGTCTGGTGATGGTGTGCCTGGTGATGGTGTGTCTGGTGACGGTGTGCGTGGTGATGGGGTGGCTGGTGATGGTTTGTCTGGTGATGGTGTGTCTGGTGATGGTGTGTCTGGTGATGGTGTGTCTGGTGATGGTGTGCCTGGTGATGGTGTGTCTGGTGACGGTGTGCGTGGTGATGGGGTGCCTGGTGATGGTGTGTCTGGTGATGGTGTGTCTGGTGATGGTGTGTATGGTGATGGTGTGTCCGATGATGGTGTGTCCGGTGATGGTGTGCCTGGTGATAGTGTTTCTGGTGATGGTGTTTCTGGTGATGGTGTGCTTGGTGATGGTGTGTCCGGTGATGGTGTGTCTGGTGATGGTGTGTCTGGTGATGGTGTGTCCGGTGATGGTGTGTCTTGTGATGTGTGTCCGGTGATGGTGTGCCTGGTAATGGAGTGTCCGGTGATGGTGTGCCTGGTGATGGTGTGCCTGGTGATGGTGTGTCCAGTGATGGTGTGCTTGGTGATGGTGTGTCCGGTGATGGTGTGTCTGGTGATGGTGTGTCTGGTGATGGTGTGTCCGGTGATGGTGTGTCTTGTGATGTGTGTCCGGTGATGGTGTGCCTGGTAATGGAGTGTCCGGTGATGGTGTGCCTGGTGATGGTGTGCCTGGTGATGGTGTGTCCAGTGATGGTGTGCTTGGTGATGGTGTGTCCGGTGATGGTGTGTCTGGTGATGGTGTGCCTGGTGATGGTGTGCCTCGTGATGGTGTGCCTGGTGAGGGTGTGTCCGGTGATGGTATGCTTGGTGATGGTGTGTCCGGTGATGGTGTGTCTGGTGATGGTGTGCCTGGTGATGGTGTGTCTGGTGATGGTGTGCCCGGTGATTGTGTGTCCGGTGATGGTGTGCCCGGTGATGGTGTGTCTGGTGATGGTGTGCATCATGATGGTGTGCCCAGTGAAGGTAGGCCCGGTGATGGTGTGTCCGGTGATGGTGTGTCCAGTGACGGTGTGCCTCGTGATGGTGTGCCCGGTGATGGTGTGTCTGGTGATGGTGTGCCTGGTGATGGTGTGTCCGGTGATGGTGTGTCCGGTGATGGTCTGTCCGGTGATGGTGTGCCTGGTGATGGTGTGCCTGGTGATGGTGTGCCCGGTGATGGTGTGGCTGCTGATGGTGTGCCTGGTGATGGTGTGTCTGGTGAAGGAGTGTCTGGTGATGGTGTGCCTGGTGATGGTGTGTCCGGTGATGGTATGCCTGGTGATGGTGTGTGTGGTGATGGTGTGTCTGGTGATGGTGTGTCCGGTGATGGTGTATCTGGTGATGGAGTGTCTGGTGATGGTGTATCTGGTGATGGTGTGCCGGGTGATGGTGTGTCCGGTGATGGTGTATCTGGTGATGGTGTGCCTGGTGATGGTGTGTCCGGTGATGGTGTATCTGGTGATGGTGTGCCGGGTGATGGTCTGTCTGATGATGGTGTGTCTGGTGATGGTGTGCGTGGTGATGGTGTGCGTGGTGATGGTGTGCCTGATGATGGTTTGTCCGGTGATGGTTTGTCCGGTGATGGTGTGTCTGGTGATGGTTTGTCCGGTGATGGTGTGTCTTGTGATGTGTGTCCGGTGGTGGTGTGTCCAGTGATGGTGTGTCTGGCGATGGTGTGTTGTTGATGGTGTGCCTCGTTATGGTGTGTCTGGTGATGGTGTGTCCGGTGACGGTGTGTCTGGTGATGGTGTGCCTGGTGATGGTGTGTCTGGTGATGGTGTGCCCGGTGATGGTGTGTCCAGTGATGGTGTGCCCGGTGATGGTGTGTCTGGTGATGGTGTGCATAATGAATGTGTGCCCGGTGAAGGTAGGCCTGGTGATGGTGTGTCCGGTGATGGTGTGTCCAGTGATGGTGTGCCTCGTGATGGTGTGCCCGGTGATGGTGTGTCTGGTGATGGTGTGCCTGGTGATGGTGTGTCCGGTGATGGTGTGCGTGGTGATGGTGTGCCTGGTGATGGTGTGGCTGCTGATGGTGTGCCTGGTGATGGTGTGCCCGGTGATGGTGTGTCCGGTGATGGTGTGTCCGGTGATGGTGTGTCTGGTGATGGTGTGCCTGGTGATGGTGTGCCTGGTGATGGTGTGGCTGGTGATGGTGTGCCTGGTGATGGTGTGCCCGGTGATGGTGTGTCCGGTGATGGTGTGCCCGGTGATGGTGTGGCTGCTGATGGTGTGCCTGGTGATGGTGTGTCTGGTGATGGAGTGCCGGGTGATGGTGTGTCCGGTGATGGTGTGTCTGGTGATGGTGTGTCTGGTGATGGTGTGTCTGGTGATGGTGTGCCTGGTGATAGTGTGTCTAGTGATGGTGTGTCTGGTGATGGTTTGCCTGGTGATGGTGTGTCTGGTGATGGTGTGCCGGGTGATAGTGTGCCCGGTGATGGTGCGCCCGGTGATGGTGTGTCCGGTGATGGTGTATCTGGTGATGGTGTGCCGGGTGATGGTGTGTCTGGTGATGGTGTGTCTGGTGATGGTGTGCCTCGTGATGGTGTGCCCGGTGATGGTGTGCCCGGTGATGGTGTGCCCAGTAATGCTGTGCCTGGTGATGGTGTGTCCGGTGTTGGTGTGCCTTGTGATGGTGTGCCTGGTGAGGGTGTGCCCGGTGATGGGGTGTCTGGTGATGGTGCGCCTGGTGATGGTTTGCCTGGTGATGGTTTGCCTGGTGATGGTGTGCCTGGTGATGATGTGTCTGGTGATGGTTTGTCCTATGATGGTGTATCCAGTGATGGTGTGTCTGGTGATCGTGTGTCTGGTGATCGTGTGTCTGGTGATCGTGTGTCTGGTGATGGTGAGCATCGTGATGGTGGGCCCGGTGATGGTGTGTCCGGTGATGGTGTGTCCGGGGATGGTGTGTCTTGTGATGTGTGTCCAGTGATGGTGTGTCCAGTGATGGTGTGTCTGGCGATGGTGTGTTGGTGATGGTGTGCCTGGTGCTGGTGTGTCTGATGATGGTGCGTCTGGTGATGGTGTGCCTGGTAATGGAGTGTCCGGTGATGGTGTGTCTGGTGATGGTGTGCCTGGTGAAGGTTTGTCCAGCGATGGTGTGCTTGGTGATGGTGTGTCCGGTGATGGTGTGTAAGTGTTGGTGTGCCCGGTGAAGGTGTGTCCGGTGATAGTCTGTCCGGTGATGGTGTGCCTGGTGATGGTGTGCCTGGTGATGGTGTGCCCGGTGATGGTGTGGCTGCTGATGGTGTGCCTGGTGATGGTGTGTCTGGTGAAGGAGTGTCTGGTGATGGTGTGCCTGGTGATGGTGTGTCCGGTGATGGTATGCCTGGTGATGGTGTGTGTGGTGATGGTGTGTCTGGTGATGGTGTGTCCGGTGATGGTGTATCTGGTGATGGAGTGTCTGGTGATGGTGTATCTGGTGATGGTGTGCCGGGTGATGGTGTGTCCGGTGATGGTGTATCTGGTGATGGTGTGCCGGGTGATGGTGTGTCCGGTGATGGTGTATCTGGTGATGGTGTGCCGGGTGATGGTCTGTCTGATGATGGTGTGTCTGGTGATGGTGTGCGTGGTGATGGTGTGCGTGGTGATGGCGTGCCTGATGATGGATTGTCCGGTGATGGTTTGTCCGGTGATGGTGTGTCTGGTGATGGTTTGTCCGGTGATGGTGTGTCTTGTGATGTGTGTCCGGTGGTGGTGTGTCCAGTGATGGTGTGTCTGGCGATGGTGTGTTGTTGATGGTGTGCCTCGTTATGGTGTGTCTGGTGATGGTGTGTCCGGTGATGGTGTGTCTGGTGATGGTGTGCCTGGTGATGGTGTGTCTGGTGATGGTGTGCCCGGTGATGGTGTGTCCGGTGATGGTGTGCCCGGTGATGGTGTGTCTGGTGATGGTGTGCATCATGAATGTGTGCCCGGTGAAGGTAGGCCTGGTGATGGTGTGTCCGGTGATGGTGTGTCCAGTGATGGTGTGCCTCGTGATGTTGTGCCCGGTGATGGTGTGTCTGGTGATGGTGTGCCTGGTGATGGTGTGTCTGGTGATGGTGTGTCTGGTGATGGTGTGTCTGTTGATGGTGTGTCCGGTGATGGGGTGCCTGGTGATGGTGTGTCTGGTGATGGTGTGTCTGGTGATGGTGTGTATGGTGATGGTAGGTGCCCGATGATGGTGTGTCCGGTGATGGTGTGACTGGTCATGTGTGTCCAGTGATGTTGTATCCGTTGATGGTGTGTCTGGTGGTGGTGTGTTTGGTGATGGTGTGTCAGGTGATGGTATGTCAGTGATGGTGTGTCTGGTGATGGTGTGTCCGGTGATGGTGTGTCTGGTGATGGTGTGTCTGGTGATGGTGTGCCTGGTGATGGTGTGTCCGGTGATGGTGTGACTGCTGATGGTGTGTCTGGTGATGGTGTGTCTGGTGATGGTGTGCCTGGTGACGGTGTGCCTGGTGAAGGTGTGTCCGGTGATGGTGTGCCTGGTGATGGTGTGTATGGTGATGGTTTGTCTGTGTGTCCGGTGATGGTGCGTCTGGTGATGGTGTGTCTGGTGATGGTGTGTCCGGTGATGGTGTGTCTGGTGATGGTGTGTCCGGTGATGGTGTGTCAGGTGATGGTGTGTCTGGTGATGGTGTGTCTGGTGATGGTGTGTCTGGTGATGGTGTGCCTGGTGATGGCGTGCCTGGTGATGGTGTGTCTGGTGATGGTGTGCCTGGTGATGGTGTGCCTGGTGATGGTGTGTCTGGTGACGGTGTGTCTGGTGATGGTGTGTCTGGTGATGGTGTGTCTGGTGATGGTGTGCCTGGTGATGGTGTGCCTGGTGATGGTGTGCCTGGTGATGGTGTGTCTGGTGATGGTGTGTCTGGTGATGGTGTGCCTGGTGACGGTGTGCCTGGTGAAGGTGTGTCCGGTGATGGTGTGCCTGTTGATGGTGTGTCTGGTGATGGTGTGTCTGGTGATGGTGTACCTGGAGACGGTGTGCCTGGTGAAGGTGTGTCCGGTGATGGTGTGTCTGGTGATGGTGTGTGTGGTGATGGTGTGTCTGGTGATGGTGTGGCTGGTGATGGTGTGTCCTGTGATGGTGTGTCAAGTGATGGTGTGTCTGGTGATGGTGTGTCTGGTGATGGTGTGTCTGGTGATGGTGTGTCTGTTGATGGTGTGTCCGGTGAAGGGGTGCCTGGTGATGGTGTATCTGGTGATGGTGTGTCTGGTGATGGTGTGTCTGTTGATGGTGTGTCCGGTGATGGGGTGCCTGGTGATGGTGTGTCTGGTGATGGTGTGTCTGGTGATGGTGTGTATGGTGATGGTGTGCCCGATGATGGTGTGTCCGGTGATGGTGTGACTGGTCATGTGTGTCCAGTGATGTTGTATCCGTTGATGGTGTGTCTGGTGGTGGTGTGTTTGGTGATGGTGTGTCCGATGATGGTGTGTATGGTGATGGTGTGTCCGGTGATGGTGTGCCCGGTGATGGTGTGTCCGGTGATGGTGTGTCTGGTGATGGTGTGCCCAATGATAGTGTGTCTGGTGATGGTGTGTCTGATGATGGTGTGTCCGATGATGGTCTGTATGGTGATGGTGTGGCTGGTGATGGTGTGCCTGGTGATGGTGTGCCCGGTGATGGGGTGCCTGGTGATGGTGTGTCTGGTGATGGTGTGTCTGGTGATGGTGTGTATGGTGATGGTGTGTCCGATGATGGTGTGTCCGGTGATGGTGTGCCTGGTGATGGTGTTTCTGGTGATGGTGTTTCTGGTGATGGTGTGCCTGGTGATGGTGTGTCCGGTGACGGTGTGCCCGATGATGGTGTGCCTGGTGATGGGGTGTCTGGTGATAGTGTGCCTGGTGATGGTTTGTCTTGTGATGGTGTGTCTGGTGATGGTGTGTCTGGTGATGGTGTGTCCGATGATGGTGTGTCCGGTGATGGTGTGCCTGGTGATGTGTGTCCGGTGATGGTGTGTCTGGTGATGGTGTGTTTGGTGATGGTGTGTCCGATGATGATGTGTATGGTGATGGTGTGTCCGGTGATGGTGTGCCCGGTGATGGTGTGTCCGGTGATGGTGTGTCTGGTGATAGTGTGCCCAATGAGGTTGTGTCTGGTGATGGTCTGTCTGATGATGGTGTGTCCGATGATGGTGTGTATGGTGATGGGGTGGCTGGTGATGGTTTGTCTGGTGATGGTGTGTCTGGTGATGGTGTGTCTGGTGATGGTGTGTCTGGTGATGGTGTGCCTGGTGATGGTGTGTCTGGTGACGGTGTGCGTGGTGATGGGGTGGCTGGTGATGGTTTGTCTGGTGATGGTGTGTCTGGTGATGGTGTGTCTGGTGATGGTGTGTCTGGTGATGGTGTGCCTGGTGATGGTGTGTCTGGTGACGGTGTGCGTGGTGATGGGGTGCCTGGTGATGGTGTGTCTGGTGATGGTGTGTCTGGTGATGGTGTGTATGGTGATGGTGTGTCCGATGATGGTGTGTCCGGTGATGGTGTGCCTGGTGATAGTGTTTCTGGTGATGGTGTTTCTGGTGATGGTGTGCTTGGTGATGGTGTGTCCGGTGATGGTGTGTCTGGTGATGGTGTGTCTGGTGATGGTGTGTCCGGTGATGGTGTGTCTTGTGATGTGTGTCCGGTGATGGTGTGCCTGGTAATGGAGTGTCCGGTGATGGTGTGCCTGGTGATGGTGTGCCTGGTGATGGTGTGTCCAGTGATGGTGTGCTTGGTGATGGTGTGTCCGGTGATGGTGTGTCTGGTGATGGTGTGTCTGGTGATGGTGTGTCCGGTGATGGTGTGTCTTGTGATGTGTGTCCGGTGATGGTGTGCCTGGTAATGGAGTGTCCGGTGATGGTGTGCCTGGTGATGGTGTGCCTGGTGATGGTGTGTCCAGTGATGGTGTGCTTGGTGATGGTGTGTCCGGTGATGGTGTGTCTGGTGATGGTGTGCCTGGTGATGGTGTGCCTCGTGATGGTGTGCCTGGTGAGGGTGTGTCCGGTGATGGTATGCTTGGTGATGGTGTGTCCGGTGATGGTGTGTCTGGTGATGGTGTGCCTGGTGATGGTGTGTCTGGTGATGGTGTGCCCGGTGATTGTGTGTCCGGTGATGGTGTGCCCGGTGATGGTGTGTCTGGTGATGGTGTGCATCATGATGGTGTGCCCAGTGAAGGTAGGCCCGGTGATGGTGTGTCCGGTGATGGTGTGTCCAGTGACGGTGTGCCTCGTGATGGTGTGCCCGGTGATGGTGTGTCTGGTGATGGTGTGCCTGGTGATGGTGTGTCCGGTGATGGTGTGTCCGGTGATGGTCTGTCCGGTGATGGTGTGCCTGGTGATGGTGTGCCTGGTGATGGTGTGCCCGGTGATGGTGTGGCTGCTGATGGTGTGCCTGGTGATGGTGTGTCTGGTGAAGGAGTGTCTGGTGATGGTGTGCCTGGTGATGGTGTGTCCGGTGATGGTATGCCTGGTGATGGTGTGTGTGGTGATGGTGTGTCTGGTGATGGTGTGTCCGGTGATGGTGTATCTGGTGATGGAGTGTCTGGTGATGGTGTATCTGGTGATGGTGTGCCGGGTGATGGTGTGTCCGGTGATGGTGTATCTGGTGATGGTGTGCCTGGTGATGGTGTGTCCGGTGATGGTGTATCTGGTGATGGTGTGCCGGGTGATGGTCTGTCTGATGATGGTGTGTCTGGTGATGGTGTGCGTGGTGATGGTGTGCGTGGTGATGGTGTGCCTGATGATGGTTTGTCCGGTGATGGTTTGTCCGGTGATGGTGTGTCTGGTGATGGTTTGTCCGGTGATGGTGTGTCTTGTGATGTGTGTCCGGTGGTGGTGTGTCCAGTGATGGTGTGTCTGGCGATGGTGTGTTGTTGATGGTGTGCCTCGTTATGGTGTGTCTGGTGATGGTGTGTCCGGTGACGGTGTGTCTGGTGATGGTGTGCCTGGTGATGGTGTGTCTGGTGATGGTGTGCCCGGTGATGGTGTGTCCAGTGATGGTGTGCCCGGTGATGGTGTGTCTGGTGATGGTGTGCATAATGAATGTGTGCCCGGTGAAGGTAGGCCTGGTGATGGTGTGTCCGGTGATGGTGTGTCCAGTGATGGTGTGCCTCGTGATGGTGTGCCCGGTGATGGTGTGTCTGGTGATGGTGTGCCTGGTGATGGTGTGTCCGGTGATGGTGTGCGTGGTGATGGTGTGCCTGGTGATGGTGTGGCTGCTGATGGTGTGCCTGGTGATGGTGTGCCCGGTGATGGTGTGTCCGGTGATGGTGTGTCCGGTGATGGTGTGTCTGGTGATGGTGTGCCTGGTGATGGTGTGCCTGGTGATGGTGTGGCTGGTGATGGTGTGCCTGGTGATGGTGTGCCCGGTGATGGTGTGTCCGGTGATGGTGTGCCCGGTGATGGTGTGGCTGCTGATGGTGTGCCTGGTGATGGTGTGTCTGGTGATGGAGTGCCGGGTGATGGTGTGTCCGGTGATGGTGTGTCTGGTGATGG
This sequence comes from Pristiophorus japonicus, assembly GCF_044704955.1. Taxonomy (NCBI): domain Eukaryota; kingdom Metazoa; phylum Chordata; class Chondrichthyes; family Pristiophoridae; genus Pristiophorus; species Pristiophorus japonicus. The sequence goes on from NW_027253695.1 coordinate 9,805, forward strand.
TGTGTCTGGTGATGGTGTGTCTGGTGATGGTGTGCCTGGTGATAGTGTGTCTAGTGATGGTGTGTCTGGTGATGGTTTGCCTGGTGATGGTGTGTCTGGTGATGGTGTGCCGGGTGATAGTGTGCCCGGTGATGGTGCGCCCGGTGATGGTGTGTCCGGTGATGGTGTATCTGGTGATGGTGTGCCGGGTGATGGTGTGTCTGGTGATGGTGTGTCTGGTGATGGTGTGCCTCGTGATGGTGTGCCCGGTGATGGTGTGCCCGGTGATGGTGTGCCCAGTAATGCTGTGCCTGGTGATGGTGTGTCCGGTGTTGGTGTGCCTTGTGATGGTGTGCCTGGTGAGGGTGTGCCCGGTGATGGGGTGTCTGGTGATGGTGTGCCTGGTGATGGTTTGCCTGGTGATGGTTTGCCTGGTGATGGTGTGCCTGGTGATGATGTGTCTGGTGATGGTTTGTCCTATGATGGTGTATCCAGTGATGGTGTGTCTGGTGATCGTGTGTCTGGTGATCGTGTGTCTGGTGATCGTGTGTCTGGTGATGGTGAGCATCGTGATGGTGGGCCCGGTGATGGTGTGTCCGGTGATGGTGTGTCCGGGGATGGTGTGTCTTGTGATGTGTGTCCAGTGATGGTGTGTCCAGTGATGGTGTGTCTGGCGATGGTGTGTTGGTGATGGTGTGCCTGGTGCTGGTGTGTCTGATGATGGTGCGTCTGGTGATGGTGTGCCTGGTAATGGAGTGTCCGGTGATGGTGTGTCTGGTGATGGTGTGCCTGGTGAAGGTTTGTCCAGCGATGGTGTGCTTGGTGATGGTGTGTCCGGTGATGGTGTGTAAGTGTTGGTGTGCCCGGTGAAGGTGTGTCCGGTGATAGTCTGTCCGGTGATGGTGTGCCTGGTGATGGTGTGCCTGGTGATGGTGTGCCCGGTGATGGTGTGGCTGCTGATGGTGTGCCTGGTGATGGTGTGTCTGGTGAAGGAGTGTCTGGTGATGGTGTGCCTGGTGATGGTGTGTCCGGTGATGGTATGCCTGGTGATGGTGTGTGTGGTGATGGTGTGTCTGGTGATGGTGTGTCCGGTGATGGTGTATCTGGTGATGGAGTGTCTGGTGATGGTGTATCTGGTGATGGTGTGCCGGGTGATGGTGTGTCCGGTGATGGTGTATCTGGTGATGGTGTGCCGGGTGATGGTGTGTCCGGTGATGGTGTATCTGGTGATGGTGTGCCGGGTGATGGTCTGTCTGATGATGGTGTGTCTGGTGATGGTGTGCGTGGTGATGGTGTGCGTGGTGATGGCGTGCCTGATGATGGATTGTCCGGTGATGGTTTGTCCGGTGATGGTGTGTCTGGTGATGGTTTGTCCGGTGATGGTGTGTCTTGTGATGTGTGTCCGGTGGTGGTGTGTCCAGTGATGGTGTGTCTGGCGATGGTGTGTTGTTGATGGTGTGCCTCGTTATGGTGTGTCTGGTGATGGTGTGTCCGGTGATGGTGTGTCTGGTGATGGTGTGCCTGGTGATGGTGTGTCTGGTGATGGTGTGCCCGGTGATGGTGTGTCCGGTGATGGTGTGCCCGGTGATGGTGTGTCTGGTGATGGTGTGCATCATGAATGTGTGCCCGGTGAAGGTAGGCCTGGTGATGGTGTGTCCGGTGATGGTGTGTCCAGTGATGGTGTGCCTCGTGATGTTGTGCCCGGTGATGGTGTGTCTGGTGATGGTGTGCCTGGTGATGGTGTGGCTGCTGATGGTGTGTCTGGTGATGGTGTGTCTGGTGATGGTGTGCCTGGTGATAGTGTGTCTAGTGATGGTGTGTCTGGTGATGGTGTGCCTGGTGATGGTGTGTCTGGTGATGGTGTGCCGGGTGATAGTGTGCCCGGTGATGGTGCGCCCGGTGATGGTGTGTCCGGTGATGGTGTATCTGGTGATGGTGTGCCGGGTGATGGTGTGTCTGGTGATGGTGTGTCTGGTGATGGTGTGCCTCGTGATGGTGTGCCCGGTGATGGTGTGCCCGGTGATGGTGTGCCCAGTAATGCTGTGCCTGGTGATGGTGTGTCCGGTGTTGGTGTGCCTCGTGATGGTGTGCCTGGTGAGGGTGTGCCCGGTGATGGGGTGTCTGGTGATGGTGCGCCTGGTGATGGTTTGCCTGGTGATGGTTTGCCTGGTGATGGTGTGCCTGGTGATGATGTGTCTGGTGATGGTTTGTCCTATGATGGTGTATCCGGTGATGGTGTGTCTGGTGATCGTGTGTCTGGTGATCGTGTGTCTGGTGATCGTGTGTCTGGTGATGGTGAGCATCGTGATGGTGGGCCCGGTGATGGTGTGTCCGGTGATGGTGTGTCCGGGGATGGTGTGTCTTGTGATGTGTGTCCAGTGATGGTGTGTCCAGTGATGGTGTGTCTGGCGATGGTGTGTTGGTGATGGTGTGCCTGGTGCTGGTGTGTCTGATGATGGTGCGTCTGGTGATGGTGTGCCTGGTAATGGAGTGTCCGGTGATGGTGTGTCTGGTGATGGTGTGCCTGGTGAAGGTTTGTCCAGCGATGGTGTGCTTGGTGATGGTGTGTCCGGTGATGGTGTGTAAGTGTTGGTGTGCCCGGTGAAGGTGTGTCCGGTGATGGTCTGTCCGGTGATGGTGTGCCTGGTGATGGTGTGCCTGGTGATGGTGTGCCCGGTGATGGTGTGGCTGCTGATGGTGTGCCTGGTGATGGTGTGTCTGGTGAAGGAGTGTCTGGTGATGGTGTGCCTGGTGATGGTGTGTCCGGTGATGGTATGCCTGGTGATGGTGTGTGTGGTGATGGTGTGTCTGGTGATGGTGTGTCCGGTGATGGTGTATCTGGTGATGGAGTGTCTGGTGATGGTGTATCTGGTGATGGTGTGCCGGGTGATGGTGTGTCCGGTGATGGTGTATCTGGTGATGGTGTGCCGGGTGATGGTGTGTCCGGTGATGGTGTATCTGGTGATGGTGTGCCGGGTGATGGTCTGTCTGATGATGGTGTGTCTGGTGATGGTGTGCGTGGTGATGGTGTGCGTGGTGATGGTGTGCCTGATGATGGTTTGTCCGGTGATGGTTTGTCCGGTGATGGTGTGTCTGGTGATGGTTTGTCCGGTGATGGTGTGTCTTGTGATGTGTGTCCGGTGGTGGTGTGTCCAGTGATGGTGTGTCTGGCGATGGTGTGTTGTTGATGGTGTGCCTCGTTATGGTGTGTCTGGTGATGGTGTGTCCGGTGATGGTGTGTCTGGTGATGGTGTGCCTGGTGATGGTGTGTCTGGTGATGGTGTGCCCGGTGATGGTGTGTCCGGTGATGGTGTGCCCGGTGATGGTGTGTCTGGTGATGGTGTGCATCATGAATGTGTGCCCGGTGAAGGTAGGCCTGGTGATGGTGTGTCCGGTGATGGTGTGTCCAGTGATGGTGTGCCTCGTGATGGTGTGCCCGGTG
>NW_027253696.1:0-30463 GCF_044704955.1 Pristiophorus japonicus
CCCACCAGTTCTCCTTCCCCCCCCCACCAGTTCTCCTTCCCCCCCCCACCAGTTCTCCTTCCCCCCCCCACCAGTTCTCCTTCCCCCCCCCACCAGTTCTCCTTCCCCCCCCCACCAGTTCTCCTTCCCCCCCCCCACCAGTTCTCCTTCCCCCCCCCACCAGTTCTCCTTCCCCCCCCCCCACCAGTTCTCCTTCCCCCCCCACCAGTTCTCCTCCTTCCCCCCCCCCCCCAGTTCTCCTCCCCCCCCCCCCAATTCTCCTTATCCCCCCCCCCCCCCCCCCGTTCTCTCCTCTCCTCCCCAGTTCTCTGGGTCTTTGCTGCTGAAGGTTCGCTCCCTATCTGACTGTGCCTGTGATGTGTCGGTGAGGTGCTCGGGCTGTCTCCCTCACACTGTCGGCGGTGTGCGTTGCGGGCGTGTGATATGCAGCTGGCAGTGAGTGGGCGAGGGGAGGTTCTTGTACCTTTTTATTATTTTAATTTAGCACTTTTGAATGAGTTTCAGAAATCAATTAAACGGGAATCACATTGTTCTCTGTATGATTCTGTGTCATTACAGTCACCTCTTCATTGGGGTGCATTGTGCAATGAATCAGGTTTGTAAAATGAACTTTACTTGAACTACTGAGAGGGAGTCGGAGCAGGAGTGAATGTTATCACAGTGTGGGCTCAGGGGGGCGAGGGAGGGAGGCACTGACGGCGGGACCCCTTCGAGGGGCTGGCTTGGGGATTGAGCTGAGTTGAGCCCTGCAGAGCCTGAAATAAAAACAGAAAATGCTGGAAATACTCAGCAGGTCAGGCAGCGTCTGTGGAGAGAGAAACAGAATTAAGATTTCAGGTCGATGACCTTTCGTCAGAAGTGTTCTGTTTCTCTCTCCACAGACGCTGCCTGACCTGCTGAGCATTTCCAGCATTTTCTGTTTCCTTCAGGTTTGCAGCATCTGTAATGTTTAGCTGAGCAGAGCCTGAGCTGGGAGACGTGGTTGGCAGGGTGTGCTTCAGGGGCAGATTCACTGGCACCACTCACTCTGCCTCACAGATTAGCGCTAAATGGCGCTTCCCTGACCCGTGAGCTGTCGAACTCTGCAGAGCAGGAGTTGTGATCGTTAGCAGAAACATAGACATAGAAACATAGAAAATAGGTGCAGGAGTAGGCCATTCGGCCCTTCGAGCCTGCACCGCCATTCAATGTGTTCATGGCTGAACATGCAACTTCAGTATCCCATTCCTGCTTTCTCGCCATACCCCTTGATCCCCCGAGTAGTAAGGACTACATCTAACTCCTTTTTGAATATATTTAGTGAATTGGCCTCAACAACTTTCTGTGGTGGAGAATTCCACAGGTTCACCACTCTCTGGGTGAAGAAGTTTCTCCTCATCTCGGTCCTAAATGGCTTTCCCCTTATCCTTCGACTGTGACCCCTGGTTCTGGACTTCCCCAACACTGGGAACATTCTTCCTGCATCTAACCTGTCTAAACCTGTCAGAATTTTAAACGTTACTATGAGATCCCCTCTCATTCTTCTGAGTGGTGGAGGAGGAGGGGAGCACAGTGAAACCAGGCAATAAGCACATGGTCAGCCAGGGCAAGGAAGGCCCAGGGGGTCAGAGAGTGAGTTCCAGCTTCTGATTCTGAGCATGTTGGGCCCTGAGGTTTTAACAAACTGACTGCTATCACCTTCTCAGTTGAATGTTTGAGAGATGCAATGATGACACTGACGCCCTGCTATCTGCATGTTGTGATCGCAGTGTTGCTGTGGTCTCAGAGTGTTTCAGCAGCAGCAGTCCAGCGTTGACTGTATGACTCCCAATCTCACGCTAATCACTTCTGTTTGCGATAATGTTAAGGCACTGAACAAGTAACTCAAATACTATCTCCTCCGAGACATATTGGTCACATGGGGACTGGGGGAATGTTGGGGGTTGAGGGTGACGAGCCTGTCTAAAGGGGGTTAGTGAGGGGGCAGAGGGGTAACTGAGGTATTGGCCTTTGAGTTCTGGGTGAGTTCAAGGTGTGAGTGCAGTTGGAGAGGATCAGGGCCTGAGCCCCGGAGAAAGTAACTTGGATTTGATGAAGACGTGGACTGTGTGGAACTTGCACTGGGAAACGTGACCAAGTCAGAAAACAATCAATCGGGGAAAATGTATGGAGCTCCTTGAACCCCAGTCCTCGATCGGGAATCAGAAGCGGTGGTGTTCTGGGAGGTGATGGGTCCTTTATCTCACCGGTTTCCTGTGTGATTATCCCGAAGTACAGGTCTCTGTCCACTAGCTATTCCTCAAGAACAGGAAGCAGCATATTTGACCAGGGTGAGCATCACAGCTGAGCTTAAACTGCTCTTTTCATGGGCAGTCACTGACTGGTCCGTACCCCCTTCTAGCCCATGGGAGCTGTTACCCCGACCATCTACTGTCCCACTGGGGGCTAAAGCGGATGCCGTCTATCCTGGGCTGGCAGCGATACTCTGTACGCTGCCAGTGCTAGTGGGCAGTGCCAGGGATCCAAAGCCTGGCGTAAATGTGTAATCTTTCCCAGTGACAGCCTGGCCAATGTTGGGCAGGTTTTGCTGTAAGTTGGAAATATGTCAAGGGGGTGGGGTGCTCAAAGATGTGATTTGGAATGTGTCACACATTCTTCACAATACTTTTCAAGAGTGAGGCAGTAGGTTATATTTAATAACAATTAAAATTAATGAATTCATGTTGTACCTCCTGTGACGCATTACATAAGAAATAGGAACAGGGGTCGGCCATTCGACAAGATCATGGCTGATCTGATCGTAGACTCAGCTCCACTTCCCCACTCGCTCCCCATAACCCTTTACTCCCTTATCGCTCAAAAATCTGTCTATCTCCATTTTAATATATTCAATGACTCAGCCTCCACAGCTCTCTGGGGCAGAGAAGTCCATTGATTTACAACCCTCTGAGAAGAAATTCCTCATCTCCATTTTAAATTGGCGACCCCTTATTCTGAAACTATGCCCCCTAGTTCCAGATTCTCCCACGAGGGGAAACATCCTCTCTGCATCTACCCTGTCAAGCCCTCTCAGAATCTTATATGTTTCAATAAGATCACCTCTCATTCTTTTAAACTCCAATGTGTATAGGCCCAACCTACTCAACTTTTCTATATAAGTCACCCCCTCATCTCAGGAATCAGCCTAGTGAGCCTTCTCTGAACTGCCTCCAATGCAAGTATATACTTCCTCAAATAAGGAGACCAAAACTGTATGCAGTACTCCAGGTGTGGCCTCACCAATACCCTGTACAGTTGTAGAAGGACTTCTCTGCTTTTATACTCCTTGCAATAAAGGCCAACATTCTATTTGCCTTCCTGATTACTTGCTATACCTGCATACTAACTTTTTATGTTTCATGTACAAGGACCCCTAGATCCCTCTTGCATTTTGTAATATCTCTCCATTTAAATAATAATTTGCTTTTTTATTCTTCCTACCAAAGCGGATAACCTCACATTTTCGCACATTGTACTCCATCTGCCAAATTTTTGCCCACTCACTTAACCTGTTGCAGATTTTTTGTGTCCTCACAATTTACTTTCCCACCCATCTTTGTATCATCAGCAAACTTGGCTACATTACACTCGGTCCCTTCACCTAAGTCATTAATACAGATTGTAAATAGTTGAGGCCCCAGCACTGATCCCTGAGGCACCCCACTAGTTACTGTTTGCCAACTGGAAAATGACCCATTTATCCCGACTCTCTGTTTCCTGTTAGTTAGCCAATCCTCTATCCATGCTAATATATTACCCCCAACCCCCTGAGCTCTTATCTTGTTCAGTAGCCTTTTATGTGGCACCTTATCGAATGCCTTCTGGAAATCCAAATACACCACATCCACTGGTTCCCCTTTATCCACCCTGCTCGCTACATCCTCAAAGACCTCCAACAAATTTGTCAAACATGATTTCCCTTTCATAAAACCATGCTGACTCTGTTTGATGGAATTATGCTTTTCCAAATGTCCTGCATTCTTCAGATAACTGTCAGCTTTTATCAGTCGCTGTGCATTTTAGACCCAAAAGTTGAGCAGAATGTTAATGGAGCCCCAGCGATTAATGTTGTTCCTCTCCTTCTGAATCTGAGAGTTTGTTACCCAATCAGCGGCCGCGACTGGAGGCGGCAGGTCTGCGCGGAGTCAACCAATGGCGGGAGGTGACTGAGGATAGGAGTGGGCCTGGGATAGAGAGGAGGTAAATCCAACAGGGATCCTGGCCCTGATCCTGGTGAGGGCAGGATTGGCCTCAACTGTGATGCATATTGTGGTTTCAATAGCCCCGGTGAAACCCAGGTAAATACTAGCCAGCACAATGAGGCGTGTGAAACTGCACCCTCGGACACAGCATCCAGAGTGTTCGTTGATTCCAATCTCTGCCGGCTAACCATGATTAATTTTATCCCAGGTGTTTTATGGTGAAACAGATAGAATTATAGAGATATACGGCACAGAAGAAGGCCCATCGTGTCCGTGCCGGCCGACAAAGAGCTGTCCAGCCTATTCCCACTTTGAGGATGTTTCCAGTAAAGTGGACAAAGGAGAACCAGTTGATGTGGTATATTTGGACTTTCAGAAGGCTTTCGACAAGGTCCCACACAAGAGATTAATGTGCAAAGTTAAAGCACACGGGATTGGGGGTAGTGTGCTGACGTGGATTGAGAACTGGTTGCCAGACAGGAAGCAAAGAGTAGGAGTAAATGGGTACTTTTCAGAATGGCAGGCAGTGACTAGTGGGGTACCGCAAGGTTCTGTGCTGGGGCCCCAGCTGTTTACATTGTACATTAATGATTTAGACGAGGGGATTAAATGTAGTATCTCCAAATTTGCGGATGATACTAAGTTGGGTGGCAGTGTGAGCTGCGAGGAGGATGCTATGAGGCTGTAGAGTGACTTGGATAGGTTAGGTGAGTGGGCAAATGCATGGCAGATGAAGTATAATGTGGATAAATGTGAGGTTATCCACTTTGGTTGTAAAAACAGAGAGACAGACTATTATCTGAATGGTGACAGATTAGGAAAAGGGAGGTGCAACGAGACCTGGGTGTCATGGTACATCAGTCATTGAAGGTTGGCATGCAGGTACAGCAGGCGGTTAAGAAGGCAAATGGCATGTTGGCCTTCATTGCGAGGGGATTTGAGTACAGGGGCAGGGAGGTGTTACTACAGTTGTACAGGGCCTTGGTGAGGCCACACCTGGAGTATTGTGTATAGATTTGGTCTCCTAACTTGAAGAAGGACATTCTTGCTATTGAGGGAGTGCAGTGAAGGTTCACCAGACTGATTCCCGGGATGGCGGGACTGACATATCAAGAAAGACTGGATCAACTGGGCTTGTATTCACTGGAGTTCAGAAGAATGAGAGGGGATCTCATAGAAACGTTTAAAATTCTGACGGGTTTAGACAGGTTAGATGCAGGAAGAATGTTCCCAATGTTGGGGAAGTCCAGAACCAGGGGTCACAGTCTAAGGATAAGGGGTAAGCCATTTAGGACCGAGATGAGGAGAAACTTCTTCACCCAGAGAGTGGTGAACCTGTGGAATTCTCTACCACAGAAAGTTGTTGAAGCCAATTCACTAAATATATTCAAAAAGGAGTTGGATGTAGTCCTTACTACTAGGGGGATCAAGGGGTATGGCAAGAAAGCAGGAATGGGGTACTGAAGTTGCATGTTCAGCCATGAACTCATTGAATGGCGGTGCAGGCTCGAAGGGCCGAATGGTTTACTCCTGCACCTATTTTCTATGTTTCTATGTTTACAGCTCTTGGTCTGTAGCCCTGTAGGTTAAAGCACTTCAAGTGCACATCCAAGTACTTTTTAAATGTGGTGAAGGTTTTTGCCTCTACCACCCTTTCAGGCAGTGAGTTTCAGACCCCCATCACCCTCTGCATGAAAAAAGTTCTCAAATCCCCTCCAATCCTTTAATAATTTTAACTCTATGCCCCCTGGTTATTGACCACTCTGTTAGGGGAAATAGGTCCTTCCTATCCACTCTACCCAGGCACTTCATAATTTTATACAACTCAGTCAAGTCTCCCTCAGCCTCCTCTGTTCCAAAGAAAACAAATCCAGACTATCCTTTCCTCATAGCTAAAATTCTTCGGTCCTGGCAACATAGTTTAAATCTCTGCACCCTTTTTATTGCAATCACATCTTTCCTGTAATGTAGTGATCAGAACTGTACACAATACTCTAGCTGTGGCGTAACCAGTGTTTTATACAGTTCAAGCATAATCTCCCTGCTCTTGTATTCTATGCCTCGCCTAATAAAGACAATTATTCCGTATGCCTTCTTAACCACCTTATCTACCTGTCCTGCTACCTTCAGGGATCTGTGGACATTCACTCTAAGATCCCTCTGTTCCTCTACACTCTTCTCAGTGTCTTACCATTTATTGTGTATTTTCTTGCCTTGTTAACCCTCCCCAAATGCATTACCTCACGCTTCTCAGAATTGAATTCCATTTGCCACTGTTCAACCCACCTGACCAGTCCATAAGAACACAAGAACATAAGAAATAGGAGCAGGAGTCGACCATACGGCCCCTGGAGCCTGCTCCGCCATCTAATACGATCATGGCTGATTTGATGATAGACTCAGATTCACTTCCCTGCCCGCTCCCCATAACCCTTTATTCCCTTATCGGTTAAGAAACTGTCTATCTCTGTCTTAAATTTATTCAATGACTCAGCTTCCACAGCTCTGTGAGGCAGCGAATTTCACACATTTACAACCCTCGGAGAGAAGAAATTCCTCCTCATCTCAGCTTTAAATTGGTAGCCCCTTATTCTAAGATTATGTCCCCTCGTTCTAGTCTCCCCTATCAGTGGTAACATTCTCTTTGCATCCACCTTGTCAAGCCCCCTCATAATCTTATACGTTTCGATAAGATCACCTCTCATTCTTCTGAATTCCAATAAGTAGAGACCCAACATACTCAACCTTACCTCATAAGTCAACCCTCTCATCTCCAGAATCAACCTAGTGAACCTTCTCTGAACTGCCTCCAAAGCAATTATATCCTTTCGTAAATATGGAAACCAAAACTGTACGCAGCATTCTAGGTGTGACCTCACCAATACCCTGTATAACTAGCAAGACTTCCCTGTTTTTATACTCCATCCCCTTTGCAATAAAGGCCAAGATTCCATTGGCCTTCCTGATCATTTGCTGTACCTGCATACTATCCTTTTGTGTTTCATGCACCAGGACCCCCAGGTCCTGCTGTACTGCAGCACTTTGCAATTTTTCTCCATTTAAATAATAACTTGCTCTTCGATTTTTTTTCTGCCAAAGTGCATGACCTCACACTTTCCAACATTATACTCCATCTGCCAAATTTTTGCTCACTCACTTAGCCTGTCTATGTCCTTTTGCAGGTTTTTTGTGTCCTCCTCACACACTGTTTTTCCTCCCATTTTTGTATTGTCAGCAAACTTGGCTACGTTACACTCTGTCCCTTCATCCAAGTCGTTAATATAGATTGTAAATAGTTGGGGTCCCAGCACTGATCCCTGCGACATCGCAATAGTTACTGATTGCCAACCCGAGAATGAACCATTTATCCCGACTCTCTATTTTCTGTTAGTTAGCGAATCCTCTATCCATGCTAATATATTACTTCCAACCCCGTGAACTTTTATCTTGTGCAGTAACTTTTTTGTGGCAGCTTGTCAAATGCCTTCTGGAAGTCCAAATACACCACATCCATTGGTTCCCCTTGATCTACCCTGTTCATTACATCCTCAAAGAATTCTAGCAAATTTGTCAAACATGACATAAATCCATGCTGACTCTTCCTGACTGAAATATGCTTTTCCAAATGTCCTGCTACTGCTTCCTTAATAATGGATTCCAACATTTTACCAACCACAGATGTTAGGCTAACTGGTCTATAGTTTCCTGTTTTTGTCTGCCTCCTTTTTTAAATAGGGGGGGGGGTTACATTTTCAGTTTTCCAATCTGCTGGGACCTCCCCAGAATCCAGGGAATTTTGGTAAATTACAACCAATGCATCCACAATCCCTGCCGCTACTTCTCGCAAGACACTAGGATGCAAGCCATCAGGTCCAGGGGATTTATCCACCTTTAGTCCCATTATCTACCTTCTCAGTGATTGTGATTGTGTTAAATTCTATCCCCCCTATAGCCCCTTCATTATCCACCGTTGGGATATTTTTATTGTCCTCTACCGTAAAGACTGATCTAAAATATTTGTTCAGAGTTTCTGCCATCTCCATGTTCTCCATCACTAATTCCCTGGTCTCGTTCTCTAAGGGACCAACATTTACTTAGTCACTTTTTTCCTTTTTATGTACCTATAGAAACTCTTGCTATCTGTTTTTATATTTCGTGCTAGTTTACTTTCAGAGTCTATCTTCCCTTTCTTAATCAATTTTTTAGTAATTCTTTGCTGGCTTTTAAAAGCTTCCCAATCTTTTGTCCTCCCACTAGTTTTGGCCACTTTGTATGCCCTTGTTTTTAATTGGATACCATCCTTTATTTCTTTAGTTCGCCACGGATGGCTATCTTTTCTTTTGAACCCTTTCCTCCTCACTAGAATATATTTTTCTTGAGCGTTATGAAATATCTCCTTCAATGTATGCCACTGTTCATCAATCGTCCCACATTTTAATCTATTTTCCCAGTCCACTTTGACCAACTCTGCCCTCATAGAAACATAGAAAATAGGTGCAGGAGTAGGCCATTCGGCCCTTCGAACCTGCACCACCATTCAATATGATCATGGCTGATCATGCAACTTTTAATACCACATTCCTGCTTTCTCTCCATACCCCTTGATCCCTTTAGCTGTAAGGGTCACATCCAACTCCCATTTGAATATATTTAACAAACTGACCTCAACAACTTTCTGTGGTAGAGAATGCCACAGGTTCACAATTCTCTGAGTGAACAAGTTTCTCCTCATCTTAGTCCTAAATGGCTTACCCCTTATCCTTAGACTGTGACCCCTGGTTCTGGACTTCCCCAACATCGCGAACATTCTTCCTGCATCTAACCTGTCCAATCCCGTCAGAATTCTTCTCATTCTTCTAAATTCCAGTGAATATAAGCCTAGTCGACCCAGTCTTTCTTCATATGTCAATCCTGCCAGTCTGGTGAACCTTCGCTGCATTCCCTCAATAGCAAGAATGTCCTTCCTTCGATTAGGAGACCAAAACAGTGCACAATATTCAAGGTGTGGTCTCATCAAGGCCCTGTACAATTGCAGTAAGGCCTCCCTGCTCCTATATTCAATTCCTCTCGCTATGAAGGCCAACATGCCATTGACCTACTTCAACGCCTGCTGTACCTGCATGCCAACTTTCAATGACTGATGTATCATGACACCCAGGTCTCGTTGCACATCCCCTTTTCCTAATCTGTCACCATTCTGATAATCTGCCTTTTTTTTTGCCAACAAAATGGATAACCTCACATTTATCTACATTATACTGCATCTGCCATGCATTTGCCTACTCACCTAACCTGTCCAAGTCACCCTGCAGCCTCTTAGTATCCTTCTCATTGCTCACACTGCCACCCAGCTTAGTGTCATCTGCAAACTTGGAGATATTACATTCAATTCCTTTGTCTAAATCATTACGGTATATTGTAAATAGCTAAAATCCCAGCACTAAACCTTGCGGTAGCCCACGAGTCACTACCTGCCATTCTGAATAAGACCCGTTTATTCCTACTCTTGGCTTCCTGTCTGCCAACCAGTTCTCTATCCACGTCAATACATTATCCCCAATATCGTGTGCTTTATTTTTGCACACTAATCTCTTGTGTGGGACCTTGTCAAAAGCCTTTGGAAAATCTAAATACACCACATCCACTGGTTCGCCTTTGTCCATTCTGCTAGTTACATCCTCAAAACATTCTAGAAGATTTGTCAAGCATGATTTCCCCTTCATAAATCCATGCTAACCTTTGCAGTCTCCTTTTATTTAAGCTTAGTACGCTGGTTTGAGATCCAACTTTCTCGCCCTCCATCTGAATTTGAAATTCACTCATTCCAAGGGGATCCTTTACTAGGAGATTGTTTATTAATCCTGTCTCATTACACAGGACCAGATCTAAGATAGCCTGCCCCCTGGTTGGTTCCGTTACATACTGCTCAAGGAATCCGTCCCTTATGCACTCTATGAACTCTTCCTCAAGGCTACCCTGACCAATTTGATTTGTCCAATCAATATGGAGGTTAAAATCACTCATGATTATTGCTGTTCCCTTTTTACAAGTCCCCACTATTTCTTGGTTTATACTCCGACCAACAAAGTTGTTACTGTTCGGAGGCCTATAGGCTACGCCCACCTGTGATTTTTTCCTTTTATTATTCCTTATCTCCACCCAAACTGTTTCAACATCCTGATCATTTGAGCCAATATCGTTTCTCACTATTGCAGTGATTCCATCCTTTATCAACAAAGCTACCCAACCTCCATTTCCTTTCTGTCTGTCCTTCCGAATTATCAAATACCCCTGAATATTTAATTCCCAGTCCTAGTCACCTTGCAACCACATCTCTGTAATGGCTACCAGTCCATTGACATCTTCCTGCAGTATACAGCTTTCTTCCTCACTATCAACCACGTGGCCAATTTTTATATCCTCTGCAAACTTCTTAATCATGCCCCCTACATTGAAGTCTAGATCATTGATCTATACCACAAAAAGCAGGGGAGCCAGTACAGATCCCTGCAGAACCCCACTGGAAACAGCCTTCCAGTCACAAAAACACCCATCAACCATTACCCCTTGCTTCATGCCTTTGAGCCAATTTTGGATCCAACTTGCCACTTTGCCCTGGATCCCATAGGCTTTTACTTTCATGACCAATCTGCCATGTGGGAACTTATCAAAAGCCTTGCTAAAGTCTGTATACACTACATCAAACACACTACCCTCATCGACCCTCCTGGTTACCTCCTCAAAAAATTCAATCAAATTAGTCAAACAGGACCTTTCCTTAACAAATTCTGAAAATGACTGTCATTGGGAAAATGTTGGACTCCATTATTAAGGAAGCAGTAGCAGGATATTTAGAAAATCATAATACAATCAAGCAGAGTCAGCATGGTTTTATGAAGGGGAAATCATGTTTGACATAGTTGCTGGAGTTCTTTGAGGATGTAGCGAGCAGGGTGGATAAGGGGGAACCAGTAGACGTAGTGTATTTGGATTTCCAGAAAGCATTCGATAAGGTGCCACATAAAAGGTTACTACACAAGATAAAAGCTCATGTGGTTGGAGATAATATATTAGCAAGGATAGAGGATTGGCTAACTAACAGAAAACAGAGAGTTGGGATAAATGGGTCATTTTCAGGTTGGCAAACTGTAATTAGTGGGATGCCGCAGGGATCGGTGCTGGGTCCTCAACTATTTGCAATCTATATTAATGACTTGGATGAAGGGACCGAGTGTAATGAAGCCAAATTTGCTGATGATACAAAGATAGGTGGGAAAGCAAGTTGTGAGGAGGGCGCAAAGAATCTACAAAGGGATATAGACAGGCTAAGTGAGTGGGCAAAAATTTGGCAGATGGAGTATAATGTGGAAAAATGTGAATATCCACTTCGGTAGGAAAAATAGAAAAGAAAATTATTATTTAAATGGGGAGAGATTACAAAATGCTGCGGTACAGAGGGATTTCCTTGTACATGAAACACAAAAATTTATCATACAGGTACAGCAATTAATTAAGAAGGCAAATGGAATGTTGGCCTTTATTGCAAGGGGGATGCAGTATAAAAGCAGAGAAGTCTTGCTACAACTGTATAGGGTATTGGTGAGACCACACCTAGAGTACTGCGTACAGTTTTGGCTTCCTTATTTAAGGAAGGATATATTTGCATCGGAGGCTGTTCAGAGAAGGTTCACGAGGTTGATTTCAGAGATGAAGGAGTTGTCTTATGAAGGAAGGTTGGGCCTATACTCATTGGAGTTCAGAAGGATGAGAGTTGATCTTATTGAAATGTGTAAGATTCTGAGGGGGCTCGACAAGGTGGATGCAGAGAGGATGTTTCCTCTCTTGGGGGAAAACTAAAACTAGGGGGCATAGTCTCAGAATAAGGGGCTGCCCATTTAAAATGGAGATGAGGAGGAATTTCTTCTCCCAGAGGGTTGTAAATCTGTGAAGTTCTCTGCCCCAGAGAGCTGTGGAGGCTGGGTCATTGAATATATTTTTGAGCGATAAGGGAGTAAAGGGTTATGGGGAGCGGGCAGGGAAGTGGAGCTGAGTCCATGATCAGATCAGCCATGGTCTTATTGAATGGTGGAGCAGGCTCAAGGGGCCAAATGTCCTATTCCTGCTTCTATTTCTTATGTTCTTATTAATCCGTGTCTTTCCAAATGAAGATTTATCCTGCCCCTCAGGGTTTTCTCCAATAATTTTCCCACCGCTGAGGTCAGGCTGACTGGCATGTAATTACTCGGTCTATCCCTTTCTCGCTTTTTAAACGAAGGTACAATGTTAGCCGTCCTCCTGCAACATAGCTGTCGCCAGAGAGGATTGATATCAGAATTTTATATCGAGACGTTGTTGGATGTGTCAGTCACGCTGCCAAATCAGTTTGACAGATGAACTTATATTTCATTTCCATTGTCCCTTTCACCTGCTCAAGTTGTCCGAACGCATTTATATAGCACCTTTCATCACCTCGGGACATCCCAAAGAGCTTTACAGCCAATGGAGTACTTTTGAAGTTAGTCACTTGCAATGTGGGAAACGCGGCAGCCAATTTGTGCACAGCAGGATCCCACGACAGAAATATGATAATGATCAGATAATCTGTTTCCGTGAGGTTGGTGGAGAGATAAATGCAGTACTCCCTCAGTACTGCCCCTCCGACAGTGCGGCGCTCCCTCAGTACAGCCCCTCCGACAGTGCAGCACTCCCTCAGTACTGCCCCTCCGACAGTGACTCAGAACCTGTGCAGCTGAATCATTCCAGCTCCCAGTTTGAGATCTGTGGGGGATGGGCAGGAGATCAGTTATGAAAGAGCCTTTGCTTCAATTAGTAATGGCGTCAAAATTCCATTACACCTAACCGGATTCCAGGAGCAGTTTTGAGCGGCCTCTGCATCCAAGGTTCACAGGAGGACAACGTCTACAGCAATTGCAAATCCCACTCGGGCAGGCCCTCGGGCAACTGCTGTTAAACATAGGAAATATTACCCAGATTCCATGGGGCACATAAAGAGGGAGCTTTACTCTGTATCTAACCCCGTGCTGTACCTGCCCTGAGAGTGTTTGATGGGACAGTGCAGCGAGAGCTTTACTCTGTATCTATCCTGTGCTGTACCTTTAATGTGACAGTGTAGAGGGAGCTTTACTCTGTATCTAACCCGTGCTGTACCTGCCCTGGGAGTGTTTGATGGACGTTGTGACCCAAAGTTTTGACCCCGCTTCTTTGGGTGGCGTCTGACCTGTGCTTCCTGTTCTTACGAACAGGGGCAGGGTTCCGCTTCCCCTTTATTCTCAGCGGAATTTGCTGGAGTTGGCGGAGGATCTGGCTTTTAAATCACAGCAGCTGTGCGGGCCGGCGCTGTGCAAGTTCAGGCTGTTGGGTCGTAGGGGTGAGGGGTTGGGGCCGTGGGGATGAGAGGTTGGAGTAGTTCAGGTTTGGAGGTTGGGGGTGAGGGGTTGGAGGTCGGCGTTGTAAGGTCGGGGCCATGGGGGTGAGGGGTCGGAGTTGTGCAGGATTGGAGGTCGGTGTTGAGGGGTCGGTGCCGTGGGGGTGAGGGGTAGTGGGGGTGAGAGGTTGGAGTAGTTCAGGTTTGGAGGTCGGGGGTGAGGGGTTGGAGGTCGGCGTTGTAAGGTCGGGGCCATGGGGGTGAGGGGTCGGAGTTGTGCAGGATTGGAGGTCGGCGTTGAGGGGTCGGTGCCGTGGGGGTGAGGGGTTGGAGGTCGGGGAGCCCTTGCTGTGTCCGACTGCTGGTGTCCGAGGAGCGAGTGAGTCTCCTCTCGACGTTTGATGGATGTGCTGTATCAGCTGCGGGCTTTGTGGTTACTCTGACGCGCTTCTTGTTTTTGAACTTCCTCTGCTCTTTCGCCTTTCTCAGCATTTCAGGGACTTTCACTCACAAGTTGTCAGTGATTCCCTCGACTGAATCTTCAACTAGTAAACCCCAAAATACTTCAAATGCTAAGCTGCTGGTTATCGCAGAAAATAATACTGAGGGGAGGGGGGCGGGGGGGGGGCGGATGGAAGGGGGAACGTAAGGAGTAGGACTGGGCGAGGGGGTCGAGAGGGCGGCTGTGTTTGGGCAGGGACGGATTTATATGAAGATGAAAATAAAACCCGCCAGAATTAGGATTCTGAAACAAAAATCATTTTTGAGGGTCTTCCCGACACATTATCGGCACGGGCTCAACGTGCAGAATGGCCTTCCGTGCTGTAACCATTCTATGGTGCTGTGATTATCCTCTGTGCTCTCTCTCTGGCTACCTCTCTCTCCAGCACTGGGCCCCTCCCGCTTTCTGCTCTCTTTTCTCTTTTTATTAAACTATAAGTCACAGGATTTTTGTAAAACAGAAACTAACTAAAAATGTTGTGACTGTTTCTGCAAATGAATGACTGACTGAGTGAAACTGGGCCTTTGAAGATTTCCTAATTGTCAGTTTCAAGCCTCACAGTGTCGAGTACTTCCTGGCTGCACTGCATCCTGGGTACAGTGACCTCATTGAGTGTTGCAATGTTTCACAATCTGCTGTTTTTAATAAACCATCAAGTTTCCGTCTCGGTTCCAGTTCCATGGAGCATCTGACAAAAGACAGCCGGTGACTTTCCTGCCTCGAGCCGTATTATATCACGGAAATGGGAGTCGAGTGTCCTTGACCCAGCCTTGGGGATGCGGGGGAGCGTGCCCAGTGGCTAGAGAGACTGTCCCAGATTCACAGAATACAACAACTTGCATTTATATAGCGTTTTTAAAGTAGTAAAACATCCCAAAGTGCTTCACAGGAGCATTATCAGACAAAATTCGACATCGAGCCACATGAAATATTAGGACAGGCGACCAAAACCTTGATCAAAGAACTAGGTTTTAAGGAGCATCTTAAAGAATGAGAGGGAGGTGGAGAGGTTTAGGGAGGGAATTCCAGAGCCCAGGGCCTCGGCAGCTGAAGGCACAGCCGCCAATGGTGGAGCGATTATAATCAGGGATGCTTATCCGAATTAGAGGAGCGCAGACATCTCAGTGGGGGGCTGGCGGTTGTGGGGCTGGAGGAGGTGACAGAGATAGGGAGGGGCGAGGCCATGGAGGGATTAGAAAACAAAGATGAACATTTTAAAATTGAGGTGTTGCCGGACCGTGAGCCGATGTAGGTCAGCGAGCACAGGGGTGATGGGTGAGCGGGACTGGGTGCGAGTTAGGACAGGGGCAGCCGAGTTTTGGATCACCCCTAGTTTACGTAGGGTAGAATGTGGGAGGCCAGCCAGGAGTGTGTTGGAATAGTCAAGTCTAGAGGTAACAAAGGCCTGGATGTGGGTTTCAGCAGCGGATGAGCTGAGACAACGGTGGAGACGGGCGATGTTACGGAGGTGGAAATATGCGGTCTTAGTGATGGCGAGGATATGGGGTCAGAAGCTCAATTCAGGATCAAGTACAACACCAACATTGCAAACAGTGTGTTTGAGCCTCAGATAGTGACCAGGGAAAGGGATGGTGTCAGTGGCGAGGGAATGGAGTTATGGCTGGAATCGAAGGCGGTGGCTTCGGTCTTCACAATATTTAGTTGGAGGAAATTTCTGCTCATCCAGGACAGGATTCGGACAAGTATTCTGACAATTTAGAGACCGTGGAGGGGTCGAGACAGGTGGTGGTGAGGTAGAGCTAGTGTGGTCAACTATGTCAAAGGCTGCAGACAGGTCAAGAAGGACAAGGAGGATTAGTTAACCACAGTCACTCAGGATGCCATTTGTAACACTGATGAGAACTGTTTCAGTACTGTGGCAGGGCAGACACATGATTGGAGGGATTCAAACATAGAGATCCAAGAAAAATGGGGGCAGATTTGGGATGGGACAACACATTCAAGGACTTTGTGGAGGAAAAGGAGGTTGGAGATCGGGCGGTAGTTTGCAAGGACACAAGTGTCAAGATCCATCAGCCGTCCTTCGTAGGAGCCCCCCGCCCAGCCCCACCAGTACTGTACCCGTGTTATACAGTGACAGACCTTATACCCACCAGTACTGTACCCGTGTTATACAGTGACAGACCTTATACCCACCAGTACTGTACCCCAGTGTTATACAGTGACAGACCTTATACCCACCAGTACTGTACCCCAGTGTTATACAGTGACAGACCTTATACCCACCAGTACTGTACCCCAGTGTTATACAGTGACAGACCTTATACCCACCAGTACTGTACCCGTGTTATACAATGACAGACCTTATACCCACCAGTACTGTACCCGTGTTATATAGTGACAGACCTTATACCCACCAGTTCTGTACCCCAGTGTTATACAGTGACAGACCTGTACCCACCAGTACTGTACCCCAGTGTTATACAGTGACAGACCTGTACACACCAGTACTGTACCCCAGTGTTATACAGGGACAGACCTGTACCCAACAGTACTGTACGCGTGTTATACAGGGACAGACCTGTACCAACCAGTACTGTACCCCAGTGTTATACAATGACAGACCTGTACCCACCAGTACTGTACCCGTGTTATACAGTGACAGACCTGTACACACCAGTACTGTACCCGTGTTATATAGTGACAGACCTTATACCCACCAGTACTGTACCCGTGTTTTACAGTGACAGACCTGTACCAACCAGTACTGTACCCCAGTGTTATACAGTGACAGACCTGTACCCACCAGTACTGTACCCCAGTGTTATACAGTGACAGACCTATACCCACCAGTACTGTACCCGTGTTATACAGTGACAGACCTTATACCCACCAGTACTGTACCCCAGTGTTATACAGTGACAGACCTGTACCAACCAGTACTGTACCCCAGTGTTATACAGTGACAGACCTGTACCCACCAGTACTGTACCCCCGTGTTATACAGTGACAGACCTGTACCCACCAGTACTGTACCCATGTTATACAGTGACAGACCTGTACCAACCAGTACTGTACCCCAGTGTTATATAGTGACAGACATGTACCCACCAGTACTGTACCCGTGTTATACAGTGACAGACCTGTACCAACCAGTACTGTACCAGTACTGTACCCCAGTGTTATACAGTGACAGACTTGTAGCCACCAGTACTGTATTCGTGTTATACAGTGACAGACCTGTACCCAACAGTACTGTACACGTGTTATACAGTGACAGACCTGTACCAACAAGTACTGTACCCCAGTGTTATACAATGACAGACCTGTACCCACCAGTACTGTATTCGTGTTAGACAGTGACAGACCTGTACCAACCAGTACTGTACCCCAGTGTTATACAGGGACAGACCTGTACCCAACAGTACTGTACGCGTGTTATACAGGGACAGACCTGTACCAACCAGTACTGTACCCCAGTGTTATACAATGACAGACCTGTACCCACCAGTACTGTACCCGTGTTATACAGTGACAGACCTGTACCAACCAGTACTGTACCCCAGTGTTATATAGTGACAGACCTGTACCCACCAGTACTGTACCCCAGTGTTATATAGTGACAGACCTGTACCCACCAGTACTGTACACCAGTGTTATACAGTGACAGACCTGTACCCACCAGTACTGTACCCCAGTGTTATACAGTGACAGACCTGTACCCACCAGTACTGTACACCAGTGTTATACAGTGACAGACCTGTACCCACCAGTACTGTATCCCAGTGTTATACAGTGACAGACCTGTACCCACTTGAAATGCTTTCTCCAGACACACTGAGCTTGGAAGGATACAAACTGCAGCGATGACTTGTTATAACGGAGAGCCTCAGCAATAAGACTGGACCAGCCAGGGTCTGTCCTGTTTCAGTCCTGGTGTATACTCACTGCAGCTAGTTGTCTAGGCCGGAAACAGCAGGGTTTGGCAGAGGATATTAATGGACAGTGCCGTGCTTTCGATTGTGTCAGGCATCATAAAAGGTTACTGCACAAGATAAAAGTTCACGGTGTTGGGGTTAATATATTAGCATGGATAGAGGATTGGCTAACTAACAGAAAAATGAATGTTTTGGTGCCGAAGCCCAGTCCAAAGATTCCCCGGTTTCAGGGTGCCGGCGTCTACTACCAGCGGCTGCATGTTTGCTGCCAAACTTTCTGATACCTTCTGGCACTGGTGTATCTGTAAAAGCTTCCACGCCATTTCTGGGCATAAAGCAAACTTTCCCCACCAACAAAATGTTTCAACCTGCGCACAGACCCTAGAAGCACTGAAGGAAAAGCCCTAACCTGCAGTTAGAGAATCCGCACTGGCCCGCTCCTATCCCCCGCCAAAGGGACTCCCTGTTTCTTATAAATAAACTTTAAGGTAATTTTAAAAATATTTACTACATGCAGGTATAAAATTAAAAGTAAATATAAACTTACCCATACTGATGCTCCTGCGATGATAAAAGAATGATGGCAAAAAATGCAAAAAAATCTTTACCTTTTCCCATCGATGTTGTCACTGCCCAAAATACTCCAAATAGTTAAGGGAAACCTTTTGAAACCTCCAATAATGACGAATTAACATGCCAATCCAAATCGTCTTCTTTTGCCATCCAGTACAGCCTTCTCCCCATTCTCCTGGATGTCGACTGCAGCCGCTGCTAGGCCCCAGCCCAAGGTCCTCCACCCACACGGCCCACTGCTAGCCAGGCCCAAGGTCCTCCACCCACACGGCCCACTGCTAGCCAGGCCCAAGGTCCTCCACCCACACGGCCCACTGCTAGGCCCCAGCCCAAGGTCCTCCACCCACACGGCCCACTGCTAGCCAGGCCCAAGGTCCTCCACCCATACGGCCCACTGCTAGCCAGGCCCAAGGTCCTCCACCCACACGGCCCACTGCTAGCCAGGCCCAAGGTCCTCCACCCACACGGCCCACTGCTAGCCCAGGCCCAAGGTCCTCCACCAAACAGCCCACTGCTAGGCCCCAGCCCAAGGTCCTCCACCCACACTGCCCACTGCTAGGCCCAGGCCCAGGGTCCTCCACCCACACGGCCCACTGCTAGGCCCCAGACCAAGGTCTTCCACCCACACAGCCCACTGCTAGGCCCAGGCCCAAGGTCCTCCACCCACACTGCCCACTGCTTGGCCCCAGCCCAAGGTCTTCCACCCACACGGCCCACTGCTATGCCCCAGCCCAAGATCCTCCACCCACACGGCCCACTGCTAGCCCAGGCTCAAGGTCTGTACACAAAGAGCAGTGCAAGATACTCCAGGCTCAAAGGCAAGCAGCAGTGATCTCTATTAAAGGTAGAACATTACATTGAATTAAAAAAAAATAATCCGACTAACAAATCTTTTATGTTTTAATGGAGTGTTGGAGTGCTTAGGTGGACAATAAGACTTAAGTTGTTCATGGATCCAGACTGGGTGAGGGTCACTGATACATGCACCATGATCCTTCATTGCATGTATCAGTGACCCAGAGCAAGGCAGGATCCATGAACACCTTAGTACTGGAACCTGCCCCTATATCATTTAAACCAATAGGGGCGAGGCCATTTTCATGTTGAGTCCAGTTCTCCTGCAATATTTATTAGTGCAGCATTAAAAAGTGCAGGAGCCAGGTTAAAAGTCCAAAATTAAAATGTTTATCAAACATTTGTACAGCACAGTTGTAATTAGCTTGACTTTACTTATCTTTAAACCTTCATAACTTTAAAAACTTTATTCAAAACCATGGCAAACTTTACAAAGAACAATCAACTGAAGCAACCAAAAAACAAACAAGACATCGACCCTCCTGAGCACTGTGCTCCAATCCTGCCCCGGTAGATGCTGCTACCCCTGTGCGTACCCGTAGTTACAGACTTCTGCTTCCTTGCCCCCCGTACCCCCAGGTGTAGTCTGTCTCTTTTCTGCCGCAGCGATTCTTGCTGCTGGGTTACAACAGGGATAGAGCCAAAATATGTCACTGCGGAAGGCCCGGGTTCCTCTTCATAGTCAACCTCATCCTCAGGATTAACCCTTGAATTTGGTGCAGAGTGGAAAGCGTTCCTCGCATTAAGGACAGCCTGGGGGAGCCCCCCCACCCCTAGTGCCGATACTACCTCGTTCAACCGTCCCGAAACTCTTTCCACCTGTAATGACAGCACCCCCCCATTCTGCCCTCACCCCACCAAAGGCTTCTCGGAGCAATTGAGATTGCTCGATATTCTCCCCGCTCATCCCCACAAGATGTCCCTATGTTCTCAGAGTCCAGTGTTTCTGCATCAGGTCTGGAGTTCGCCCTCCTACGACGTCTCACAGGTGTGGCTTGCTGTGACACACTTGTACCTGCAGCCTCAGATGTCACACCTGGAAAAGTCCTCTCGCTTGATTCGTTCATGAAAGGGCTTGGAATCCTCGAGGGGTTCAGCACCTCCAAATCCAGGGTGACCATCTCGTCGTCGACGTCTTCTTGCTGCCCATCATTGTCCTGAGTTGTAATATCTGACATGGTGTTTTCTTGAACATTCTCGCCTTCAACTTCAGGTGCACCTTCTATCTCCTCCTGATGCTCAACCTCTGTGAAACAAAAGATAGATGGCAGGTAAGCAGCATTGAGGAAGGAGAAGCGTAGGCAACACACGCAGTCCGTAACATTTAGCCAAACCAGACTGTGCAATTTGCAGGGCTTACCCTTTATTGGAAAACTGGGACCAGCTTCCGCATTGATTGTTAGTCTTCTCCTGTGACATTTAATCATTGACGCTATCCTCTGCTCCACGGCTGTTAGTTGCAGCCTATTTGGCAGACCTCCTCCAGTTTGTGACCGTTCTCGGTTGATCTGTGGCACCATCTTCTGCAAAGGTGAAAATGGAACTTTTTAAGAGAAGGTCCTTCTGAACACACGTACACGTGCGGATCACATTTACAGATGTTTTTGCAGTGCATAAATGTACATCTATTTAATAGCCCAAATAAATGTAAGTTTAACGTATTACTTACAGTCACTGCTTGTCTGAGGTCCTGCCACTTCTTGTTCAGCTGTGCACTGGTTCTCAGGGTCATGGACATTTCATTAAACTCGACTGCGACGAGGTCCCAAACTTTTTCGAGTGCAGACGGTCTAAGCTTATTTTTTTACCGAAGCTCCCCTTATTCTCAAGAACTTCCCATCTACTCTTGATTACGTCTACCAGGCGCTCAATTTCTTCCGTGCGAAATCTCTTCGCCCTCACGGTTTCCCCTTCTCCGTCCCTGGCCCTTTTGCCTTCTCTGCGCCCTTCCATTGCAGCCATCTCATGAATGAAGCTGTATTTCCTACCTGTGAAACTACCTCCGCCACCAATGGATTCTTAATGGTGATCCACACAGTCCCCACACGTGCTGTTTTTTTAATACTTTCTACTCTGCATGTGCAAATGGGTATTTATTTTTGTGCGCACCGCAACGCGCTTTGTAACACGCCTGCCCAGTGGGTTTAAAAAAAAGTTTGGGTTTTTTTGTGCGCAATTTGGTGCCGGTTTATTTTTCATTGCATACGCTATGCGGTTTCAGCATACATTGGAGGCTCTGCCTTGTAGAGTCAGATGGAGTAGTGCCAGAGGGGTGCACATGTGGTGAGAAAACTCTACATTTTTATTTTCACGCTGAGGAGCCAAAAAAAAACGTGTATCCAGGTTAATGAGCGCCATTTTTCCTTTAGGGAAACTTGGGCCCACAGACAGGCTAAGAGAGTGGGCAAAAATTTGGCAGATGTAATATACTATGGGACAATGTGAGGTTATCCACTTTAGCAGAAAAAACAGAAAAGCAAATTATAATTTAAATGGAGAAAAATTGCAAGTGCTGCAGTACAGAGGGACCTGGGGGTCCTTGTGCATGAAACACAAAAAGTGAGTATACAGCAAGTAATCAGGAAGGCAAATGGAATGTTGGCCTTTATTGCAAGGGGGATATAGTATAAAAGCAGAGAAGTCCTGCTACAACTGTACAGGGTATTGGTGAGGCCACACATGGAGTACTGCGTACAGTTTTGGTCTCCGTATTTAAGGAAGGATGTACTTGCATTGAAGGCTGTTCAGAAAAGGTTCACTAGGTTGATTGCGGAGATGAGAGGGTTAACTTATGAGGATAGGTTGAGTAGGTTGGGCCTATACACATTGGAGTTCAGAAGAATGAGATGAGCTTATCGAAAGATATAAGATAATGAGGGGGCTCGACAAGGTGGATGCAGAGAGGATATTTCCACTCATTGGGGAAACTAAAATTAGGGGACATAGTCTTAGAATAAGGGGCCGCCCGTTTAAAACTGAGATGAGGAGAAATTTCTTCTGAGGGTTGTAAATTCTATGGAATTCTCTGCCCCAGAGAGCTGTAGAGGCTGGGTCATTGAATATATTTAAGGCGGGGATAGACAGATTTTTGGGTGATAAAGAATAAAGGGTTATGGGGAGCGGGCATGGAAGTGGAGCTGAGTCCATGATCAAATCAGCCGTGAATGTCGTAGCAGGCTCGAGGGGCCAATGGCCTACTGCTGCTTATATTTCTTATGTTCTTATAGTACTGGTAGGTACAGGTCTGTCACTGTATAACACTGGGGTACAGTACTGATGGGTACAGGTCTGTCACTGTATAACACTGGGGTACAGTACTGGTGGGTACAGGTCTGTCACTATAACACTGGGGTACAGAACTGGTGGGTACAGGTCTGTCACTGTATAACACTGGGGTACAGTACTGATGGGTACAGGTCTGTCACTGTATAACACTGGGGTACAGTACTGATGGGTACAGGTCTGTCACTGTATAACACTGGGGTACAGTACTGGTGGGTACAGGTCTGTCACTGTATAACACTGGGGTACAGAACTGGTGGGTACAGGTCTGTCACTGTATAACACTGGGGTACAGAACTGGTGGGTACAGGTCTGTCACTGTATAACACTGGGGTACAGAACTGGTGGGTACAGGTCTGTCACTGTATAACACTGGGGTACAGAACTGGTGGGTACAGGTCTGTCACTGTGGAACGGTTTTGCGGTGGTATATTGGTACTCGGTGATATCCGTTGGTTTTGTGTCGACCTCACTCACACTCAGTGTCGAGTACCTGGGGTGGAGTGGGCCTTTGATGGAGCACCGAGTATGTCATTGGGCTGGATGTATTTAAAGTTTAGATTGTCACAAACATTTTGCCTGTGTTTTAATTCTGTTTCTCCAGAGCCCCCGACGTGTGAGCCATGTCTCCGTTTCTTCGCCTCTCATTCAACTCCTTTGAGGTGGGGCCGGTCCCCAATCCGGCCGAGCCTCAGCAGCCATTTGTTGCCGTAAAGGTGAAAGAAGCCTTGACCACAGGTACTGCTTCTGGTGCAGTGTCACCCCAGTCTGCTCCCGTTGCGACGGCTCGCGCCGGTGCGCAGGATTGCCCTCGGTCCGTTCCCGGTGCGCTGGGTCACCCCTGGTTCGCTCCCGGTGCGCTGGATCACCCCGGTCCGCTCCCGGTGCGCTGGGTCACCCCTGGTTCGCGCCGGGTCGCCCTCGGTCCGCTCCCGGTGGTGCCGGCTCGCCCCGGTCTGCTCCTGGTGCGCTGGTCCGCTCCCGGTGCGCAGGGCCGCCCCCGATCCAATCCCGGTGCGCCAGGGCCCACCGGTCTGCTCCCGGTGCAGAGTCGCACCAGTACAGTGTCGCCCCAGTCCGCTCCTGGTGCAGTGTCACTCCGATCCGTTCCTGGTCTGCTCCTTGCGCAGAGCCGCCCTGGTTCGCTCCCGGTCCGCAGTGTCGCCCCAGTCTGCTCCCGGTCCACTCCTGGTGATCCCCCGCGGCGTGACGCAGCTCTCCGCGGGTGATGGGGCGTTTGGGAATCCCGCCTGCCTGGTGTTGAGCCGTGTTATTTGCCGTTGAGCAGAACGTGGGAAAACGCTGGTTCAGAAGAAGCCGACCATGTATCCGGACTGGAAGTCTTCCTTTGATGCCCATATATACGAGGGGCGTGTGATCCAGATCGTGCTGATGAGGAGTGCAGAGGAGCAGCAGTCTGAGGTCACCGTGGGGGTCTCCGTCCTCGCTGAACGCTGCAAGAAGGGCAACGGCAAAGCCGAGTTCTGGGTAAGTGCGGCTGATTGTGGGATTGAGAGCGGTCGATCGGATACAGCACAGAGGATGGGCCGAAGGGTTCCCTTGTGCTGTACATCCACGTGTGAAGCAGCAGAGAAAGTGTCAAATAGGTGGCCTGGCTGGGAGGCGAGGTCAGCAGTCATTCCCTTTCCTGCTTGGTTTTCACTAACTTCTGCTTCCATTGCTGCATAAACGGTTGATCAGGGGTAAAGGACTGTGGGTGGAAGAGAATAGGTAGAAACAAGAATTCTGAACCAACACATCACACGCTAACATTGCTTGTTACAGCTGGACCAGTGTTTACCATCTCAAACTAGATTCTCATCAAACCGCCACTGTACCTGCTCTGGGAGTGTTTGATGGGACAGTGTAGAGGGAGCTTTACTCTGTATCTAACCTGTGCTGTACCTGCCCTGAAAGGGTTTCATGGAACAGTGTAGAGGGAGCTTTACTCTGTATTTAACCCGTGCCGAACGTTTATGGTGGAAGAGCGGTGAGAGATCATGGCGGAGGTGCGACAGATGAGAGTATGGGGCCCAGAAGAGGCAAGGGCCCAGGAGCAGCACAGGCCAGCTCACACTGCAATATGTGTGCGCTCGGTCCGTGCAGCAGAGCAGGTCTCCAGTCGTCTTGGTTAATCCTTGCCACTGGACCAAGACCTAGCCCTGTCGAGCCCGTGTGGTGGCTGGTGTGCAACAGCCACCACACGTTAAAAGAAATTCATGCACAGGCATCTTCCACCCCCTCAATTGGAGTTCAGGACTGGAACATTGGGTCCTTCATTGAAACATCTGTGAACTCATGGAAGCATGTCATCCTAGTTTGAGGGACCGCCTACGATAATGATGACCTGCCTTGGTAGTGTTTGATGGGACAGTGTAGAGGGAGCTTTACTCTGTATCTTAACGAGTGCAGTGCTCCCTCAGTCCTGCCCCTCCAACAGTGCAGTGCTCCCTCAGTCCTGCCCCTCCGACAGTCGGCATTCCCTCAGTACTGCCCCTCCGACAGTGCGGCACTCCCTCAGTACTGCCCCTCCGACAGTGCGGCACTCCCTCAGTACTGCCCCTCCGACAGTCGGCATTCCCTCAGTACTGCCCCTCCGACAGTCGGCATTCCCTCAGTCCTGCCCCTCCAACAGTCGGCATTCCCTCAGTACTGCCCCTCCGACAGTGCGGCACTCCCTCAGTACTGCCCCTCCGACAGTGCAGTGCTCCCTCAGTACTGCCCCTCCGACAGTGCGGCACTCCCTCAGTACTACCCTGCAGTGTCGGCCTAGATTATGGGTTTAAGTCCCTGGACTGGAGCCTAGAACACACGACTTTCTGACTCGGAGTGGGGAGTATTACAAAGTGATTTAATCGGGAGAGTGGGGTGTGGGGCTGTGTTGTTGAGCGGCCTATGCTATAGGTCCCTGTTTGCCTGGGTCCTCAGTCTGACTGTGTGAGGGGAGTTGCATTATTCACTGGAGTCTCTCTCTCCACAGCTTGACCTGCAGCCCCAGGGGAAAGTGCTGATGGCCGTGCAGCTGTTCCTGGAGGATACGGGTAAGATAGTGCTGGGCACTGCTCCTGAATGTGCGGGACCCCCTTCCATCGTTCCCTAACCCACTGTGCGCTGTGCGGGGACACTGAGGGAGTATTTGGGTAACTTTGGGCCTGTGCAGTTGGTCAGTGTCAGCAGAGGATAGAAGTCTCAGTTCCCCCGGATCGGCATTGTGGGGTTTAACGAAGCGGGACAGCCAGGTGGAATCTGGTCCATGAACTCTGGCAAGTTTATGCTCTGAATATATTACAAAGAACAAGTTTGATAGAGAGGTGGGAAACAGACTGAATCTTGGCAATGTTGGGTGACATTATTTGCAATGTTGCAGTGTAAATAGCCGTGACCTTTGCACCATGTCCAGTCGGTGACCAGCGTTGCTAGGCGATGTGCTGCGTACAGAAGCAAGTTTAAAGGGCCGACCACACTGATCCAGTGGAGAATTTTCAGGCCAATTTTTTTCTACACCTTCCTGCGATTGCCTCTGTTTTCGGGGGATTTGAACAATGCTCTGCCGCTCTCTTGCCACAAATTGGAATCCCAAATGTCCACGATTTCCGGAGCACCAGTACAGGGATCCCAGGAACAGACATGCTCCGACCCGCTGACTCCTCACTCCTGCATCTATAGCCTGGGCCGCGCTTGGGCAAACGGTAAATGCCAGTGTCTGCTCCGAATCCCTGGGGAGGCACTACTAGTGTCACAGGCACATCACAGGGTGACTGACTGTTTCTGTGGTCACCACTCAGCTGTGGGAGTGTTTGATGGGACAGTGTAGAGGGAGCTTTACTCTGTATCTGACCCGTGCTGTCCTGCCCTGGGAGTGTTTGATGGGACAGTGTAGAGGGAGCTTTACTCTGTATCTGACCCGTGCTGTCCTGCCCTGGGAGTGTTTGATGGGACAGTGTAGAGGGAGCTTTACTCTGTATCTGACCCGTGCTGTCCTGCCCTGGGAGTGTTTGATGGGACAGTGTAGAGGGAGCTTTACTCTGTATCTAACCCGTGCTGTACCTGCCCTGTGTCTGGCTGTTGGCTGTTTGTGGTTTGAGTGTCTCGGTCAGTGTGCTGTCTGAGTGTTGCCTGCTGTTTCTGTGCAGTTTTTGGAGTGAGTGCTATTTAAAGCGGCAGAGTTGTGAGCTGATTGCCGGGTGTGTAATTGTCACCCGCTGTATCGGTTGATTGGCGATGAACAGAATTGCTGGGAAGGAAGAGCTAATTGTGGTGCTGGGGAGCCAATCACCATGCTGGAGATTGGCCACACCTCCTGGCCCAGTGCCATGTTGCTACGGTAATTATTGTCTTCAGATCAAAATAACAGGTTGTAAAACCTGAATGACGGGCCTGCTTGGTCCTGGCGATGGTTTAACCATTTGTGGCCCACCTGTGGTAGGTGGTTAAATCCGCCTCTTTACTGCACCTCGCCCAGCTGGTCGGTGATCGAGGAGGGACTGTGGCCTGCATTGGCAAATGTTTGGGTGACTCTGGTCCGGACTGGGTCTGCCTGAAGGGCGGGACGGGAGGAGGCGATGACCTGGGCTGTGGGGACTGCTACCTGTGGAGATGAGTTATGCCTGAACTCCAGTCAGGAAGTAAACTGCATTTGGTTACAATGGATGCTCAGCCAGTTACTCACCTGATCATGTCTTGAGTCCAAATCCCACCAGGCAAGTGGTGAAATTGAATTCAATAAATCTAGCAACACAGGAACAGGAGGAGGCCATTCAGCCCCTCCAGCCTGGTCCACCATTCAATTACATCAGGGCTGATCTGTATCTTACCCCCATTTACCCGCCGTTTCTCCATATCCCTCGACACCCTGACCCAACAAAACTCGATCGATCTCAGTCTTGAAAGCTCCAATTGACCCCCAGCACCCACAGCCTTTTTGGGGAGAGAGTTCCAGATTTTTACCCCGCTTTGTGCGAAGAAGTGCTTCCTGACATCACCCCTGAAGGTTCTGCCCCCTTGTTCTGGACTCCCCCCACCAGAAGAGATAGGGTCGATGGAGAGAAATTATCAGCTTCTTTTATCAGTAATTTGTTAACTGTCAGTTTTTTCATAAAACCCAACTGGCTCACTAATGTTATTTCGAAGTGAGGCAGGCAGGGTTGGTGTGGGACTGGAGTCACCTTTAAGCCCAGACTGGGTAAGGACGGCAGGTTTCCTTCCCCAAAGGGCATCAGTTACCTGTTGGGCTTTTATGACAATCGGACAGCTTCATGGTCATTTTTTTAAATTTCCAGATTTATTTTAAACTGAATCCAAATTCTAAATGTTGAGATTTGAACTCTGGTTCTTTGGATTATCCGCCCAGTTGTTGTTTTGTATGAGGGGAATGGGACGTGTAGTTTGTCTCTCCATTCCACGGTCTCCTGAGACATCGAGTGGGGAACTGAGGGGCCTCCTGCCACCGATCTCAGTGGGCAGGTGGATGTGAGGTGTTCCAGGGTCTTGGACCCACAGATCTCAGTGGGCTGGTTAAAGTGACTGGTTCCAGGGTCTAAACTCACAGATCTCAGTGGGCTGGTCAAAGTGACTGGTTCCAGGGTCTAAACTCACAGATCTCAGTGGGCAGGTGGATGTGAGGTGTTCCAGGGTCTGGGACTCACCGATCTCAGTGGGCTGGTCAACGTGACTGGTTCCAGGGTCTAAACTCACTGACCAACCCACTGAGATCTATGTGAGGTGTTCCAGGGTCTGGGACCCACAGATCTCAGTGGGCAGGTGGATGTGAGGTGTTCCAGGGTCTGGGACTCACTGATCTCAGTGGGCAGGTGGATGTGAGGTATTCCAGGGTCTGGGACCCACAGATCTCAGTGGGCAGGTTGATGTGACAAGTTCCAGGGTCTGGGACTCATGGCCACAGTCGCACTACGGGCCGTCCCTCACCTTCCACTTGTGGAGCAGGTGGGCACAGCGTCCGTGCCCCGTACGGTTTGGGTTGAGCTCTCGCTGCCCACTGTCTCCGCTGTGGGCCAGTGATGGGGTGCTGCTTCTTTATGTTCCTTATTTTCCATCTGATGGAGCACGGTGGCATTGTGGGGAATGAGGGACACCACTAAAGTGCTCAGTTGGATTGGCCATGAGCGTCCCTGATACCATCCTCATGGTGGCGTGTAGCTGCACCACCACGATCTTTGTGTGGTGGCAGAGCGGTATCCTGCAGCAGGTGAGACCAGGGGCACAGTTGGGCTACAGTGTTCTGCCTGTGCTCCCCCGTGATATTCCGCAAGTTTCCGCACCAGGTTCACCCCGGGGTTTACTTGTTGCCCAGTGAGGCCAATGGGTGAGAGTCGTGTCCAGGGAGGGGTTGATGGGCAGACTGAAACGTCGAGTTCTTTCCCGGCAATGTTGTTCAGATGGAACACAACTGTCGTCTTTAGATTGGGGCGGAGGTGCCAGGTCCGGTGGGAGCGTTTCAGGAGGTCCGGGTTACTTGTGGCATCGAACTTACTTACTCCAGCGTCGATGTTTGCGTCGTCGGCATAGGCCAACCTCTGGGACTTGGTGCTGGGCATGTCCGCCGTAACAGTGTTGGAAAAGGCCATGCGAGCACCGACCCCTGTACAGACCCCTGTTGATTGTCTATGTTTGGATGGTCTTGTCACCGAGATAGATGCATAACTTATGGTTGCCCAGTAACACAATCCCTACACAACTGTCCGATATCCTGAGCCCAACACTGCCCGTACCCCGCAATGTCGCGGGGCAGTGACCCTGATCACTGGCTCTTTGTGTCCACAGATTGCCACCAGTCTGTGAAGGAAGAGGATGGGGCGGTGACTCTGAACCGGAGGCGAGGAGCCATCAAACAGGCCAAAATCCACTACATCAAGAACCACGAGTTCATCGCCACCTTCTTCCGGCAGCCCACCTTCTGCTCCGTGTGCCGGGATTTTGTCTGGTAAGGAGCGCAGTTCGGAGCTGGGGTGTGACCGTGACTCGGGTTACCCATGCATCATCATTGAATCCAGAGGTGATTGACGGCAACTCGACAGATCCAGCCAGGGGAGGGGCCTGGCCTGGGTTGGGGAAGGGCATGGCCGGGGTGCGTGGCCGGAGTGGAAGGGGCATGGCCTGCCTGGGGTAGTGGAGTGGGGTGAGGGGCGCAGTGGAGAGGCCTGGCCTGCTGGGAGGGTTGGGGGGTGGGGGGGGGCAAGGGAGGGGAGAGGAGAGGAGGGGCGGGGCGTGGCCTGGGGGCAGGGGGGGGGGTTGTGGGTGGAGGGGCGTGGCCTACTCAGAGGGGAGGGGTGTAGTTGGAAGAGGGAGTGTGTTTGTGGCCAGGGGGCGAAGAACCAGCACTGACGCTAGCCTCGCTGATATGAGTTCGGTCCCCGGGACGGGCGCTCTGTGTTTTGCTCTGGGGTGACCTGTGTTTACAACAACTTGCTGACTGTTAACTTTCCTTCACAGGGGCTTGAACAAGCAGGGGTACCAATGTCGACGTGAGTATCCACCGTTCTCTGACACACCCTCACTCCCCATTCCCCATTCCCCATTCCCCACCCTCACTCTCTGGCTCTAATTCTGTCTGTAATTTCCCCGCAGAGTGCAATGCTGCAATCCACAAGAAATGTATCGATAAAATCATCGGCCGATGTACCGGCACTGCGACCAACAGCAGGGACACCGTAGTAAGCATCCGCTCCCCAACCATGCACTGTACTTCCGCGGGCTCCCTCACCCACCCCCCCACTATCTTTCCCCACCC